>NC_091770.1:61249016-61281516 GCF_029378745.1 Bos indicus | reverse complement strand
GGAACCTATCCCATAGGGCCACTGTGAGAGATAATGTGTGTGAGAGATAATGTGTTACACACATTATCTCCTTGTCCTTAATGTTATATACATCAAGCATTTTCCATAAAACCAAACTTATATATAAGAAGCATGTAACAAATACTGGCTATGATTGTTATCTTTAGGTAAAGATAATGACCAATTCTGAAGACTTAGTGAGAAGGGTTCCTAGTAACAAGTTAAAAATTTCATTTTTATGTTTTTGTTGGCCCAATTTCCTGCTTTTAAGCAGCTTTAATATTTACGACTTTTGATTCCTCAAAGGCTGAGGTAAAGAAACATTCTGAGGAATGTAGAGAAAAGTTATCTCTTTTCATTCTTTTTCCCCTGAATATATTTGATATTTTTAAATGGTCAGTTGCTAGATTTTTGTAGTGGTTAGTCTACAAAAAGCTACAGAATCAGTATTTGTGGCCAAGGGACTTAGTGAGGTAATCATGATCACTTTTCAGTGCTTAAAGGTTAGAAAGCCAGAAGATATTTAATTTTTACACTCAAAATGTAAATAAAGTATTGTCATTTAATACCCCCAAATTATTAGTTTAAAAAACTACTGTCCTACAGTAAGAAAGTTTAATAACCATCACATGAAAACAGATTAGGAATGGGAAAGAAAAACCATTCATTAGAGTAACACTATCTGTAGCACTTTAGTAAAAGGGTTCATCAACATTCCCATTATAAACTCCATTTTTGCAAAGCTAACAATATTGCTGGTTCAGATTCATTAGCCCTATACTTATAAAACATCAGCTTAGACCACATGTATGTTTTTAATAAGCTTTATTGTTCCCAAGGAACTAATTGTTATAAACTTTAAGTGCTAGAAATTTAAAAATTCCTCCTCTGCAACAACTACAAAATAAAAATAAAAACAAAACCCACAAAACATTCCTTATGGAAAAAAATTCTCTAGCATTTGCATGAGGGTTTTATAGACCCTAAGATAGGATGGCAGAAACACACACACACACACAGTCTCACATATACTCTCTCTCACATACTATTGTTATTTAATATTCAGACTGTCACTGATTTAGGATTACTCAATTTCAGAAGGAACTAGTCATATAAATCCCCACAGCTGAGTTCACTCTAATATTGATGCCTCTCCCCTAAATGAATGTTGGGATCTTTCTAGCCCTTCCCATGTCATGGCCATTCTCATCCCTGCTATCTCCCCCTCTTGTTATAGTACTGACTGAGGATCTCTTACAATCCTTTGCTGCTTTTTTGCTAGAGTCTTCTTCCAACAAGTAAGGAAAAATGCACAGAAGTCTGGGCCACCAACCAGTCCCCACCCTCCTCCTCCTCAAGATGCAAGAGCTTCAGTGTTAAAGGGGTTGGTGCTTAAAACCCAGAGCTGCTCAAGCTCTAGGAATCTAGGACTCAGGTCTAATAATAACTATTATTATTTTATAATAATAGAATAATAATTATTATTATTTTAGTTATATTTTAAATTAATAGATTTGTGTGGGTTTGGCCTGTAGATGCTTATAACAGTACTTGTTTTGGAAAATATATCCTGAGTTCCACAAATCAACTTCTAAATAAACTTCATAGCCCTTTTAAAATTGAGTATAGTTTCTTAATAAAAAATAGAGAATTACCATATGACTCAGTAATTCCAATTCTAGGTACATAACCCCCCAAACTGAAGAGATTCAAAGAAATGATTTGAGACCATGTTCATCCTAGCCAGAGGGTGGAAACAACCCAAATGTCCGTCAATGGATGAATGAATATACAAAATATGGCATATATATACCATGGAATATTATTTAACCACAACAAGAACAGGGCTTCCCTGATAGCTCACTCGGTCAAGAATCGCCTGTAATGCAGGAGACCCTGGTTCGATTCCTGGGTCAGGAAGATCCGCTGGAGAAGGGATAGGCTACCCACTCCAGTATTCTTGGGCTTCCCTTGTGCCTCAGCTGGTAAAGAACCTGCCTGCAATGTGGGAGACCTGGGTTCGATCCCTGGGTTGGGAAGATCCCCTGGAGAAGGGAAAGGCTACCCACTCCAGTATTCTGATCTGCGGAATTCCATGGACTGTATAGTCCAGGGGGTTGCAAAGAGTCGGACACGACTGAGTGACTTTCACTTTCACAACAAGATATAAAGTAGTGGTATATTACAATATAGTTGAACCTTGAAAATATCATAGTAACTGAAAGAAGTCAGACACAAAAGGATAACTATAGTTTGATTTCACTTATATGTGAAATATCTAGAATAAAACTAATTCAGAGAAACAGAAAGTAGATTAGTGAGTCCCAGGGGACTAAGAGGAGGAAGTGAGGAATTAATAAGCACAGTTTCTGTTTAGGGTGATGAAAAACTCTGGAAATAGTGGTGGTGATTGCACAACACTGTGAATGTACTATATGCTACAGAACTGTACATTTTAAAGTAGTTAATTTTATATGTGAATTTCAAATCAATAAAATTAAAAAGTGTATATAGTCAGTATCCACAAGTATATAAAAACTGAAATAGCCAGTAAAGTATTTTTTTTTGCTATTAAAAAAAAGAGAGAGAAAGAGAACTCTCAAGAACTAGAAAACCTAAAAATGGGTTCAGGCCCTAACTCAGCCATTAGTAATTAAGCCATCTTATATGAGCCATTTCCCCTATCTGAGCCTCAGTTTTATCATGTAAAGTATATGATTACTATCTGCTCTGCTTAATTCTAAGGCTGAGATTCAGAAAGTAAATGAAGAATATGGATACTATCTGCTTTTAATTCTAAGGCTGAGATTCAGAAAGTAAATGAAAATTCTAACGTATCAGAGAAAGGTGCTAACTTCTATAATAAATGAAAAGTTGGAAGCACTGGAACCTCCAAAAGGAAAAGGATAAATATATGCTTTCCCTTTCTAATACCTTACCTTTTAATTCAGATGCTAACTAGGCTTTAGGCAAATCTTGGTGACCATTATTTGAGCTGGAGGAGGTTTGATACAATCCAGGAGAATTCTTGTAGCTTATCAAGCTGGGAAATCAAGTCTAGCAGATTCAGTCTAGACCAGATTCTGTCCTGTGTAGCATGGAATATAAAACCTTGAAGAGATTCTAGAAGTCAGTCTGTAGTCCATGACGTGTTTCAGATAATAAATGATTTATAGTTGGGACGAGGGCCACTACAAAGCTTCACTGGTAATATGTGGGATGGGAAGGAGAAAGTGAGTCTGTTCTGGTTAGAACCCTCAATAAATCAGGTTCCAAGCATGAAAGAAGGAAAGGAAACAGAGTTTCCAGTCTTTTCTCTTGTGACACAATGCTCTTTTATGAAAAAGCCCTAAAGTCTTCACAGAACACAGTTTGAAACCAATCCGGTCATACAAAACCAAAGGCCTTTTCATAGTCTAGTGTGTTCTGATTTCACTAATGTAGGCAATTTTCAAATGTCCCATATAAATGATTATTTCTGAAGGAGTTTATTAGTTGTAAATACATCTTTGGCAGATAGAGAAGACGTAGTTCAAGAAAGCTTTCCAATTCTAATCCACTAGTAATTTACTAATCTATTTAATATAAAATTAAAGCAATTAATTAGAGGAATAGATTTTCTACTTATATTTTGACATTTTTTAACTTAACATAGTTTACTTTTAATTTGGTATGAATGATTTCAATTTATTTCCCATTTTTACCCCTTTGTAGGAGCAGCATTTTAAAGAAACAAATGCATATGTATTTCTTAAAAATATACACACAGTACCCTCCCCACCCCACCCCAGTAGCTTACTGCATACTTAGATCTATTCAATCACCATTGGCAATCAGCATTAAATGCCAATCTATCCTCTGGTTAGGAGCTAACTTGCTGCTCTAAACCATTTTTACAAACCTTCCTATATACCTTAATCCTTTCAAATGCAACTGTGACACAAAGTATTACAGACTTTTAAAAAGCTGTTCTCTTGAAAAAAAATTGCGGAGCATCAGTAACCAGATAGTATTCTCAAATTTCAGTGATCTAGTCCATGGAGCCGTCCCCTATGCATAGTGCTCTGTTTCATGCAGTACATGGCTTTAGCTGGCCAAATCTTTTTTTTTCCCAATGAATCAGTAGAACAGTGAAGATCTTACTTTTTTTTTAAGCAGTGGCATATCAATGAGGCACAGATGTGTATTCCAACTCTGCATGGATGAGCACACTGTTCAATAGTGCTGGCTCACACGGTATCAGGGCGAGTTATCACTTCCCATGAAGGCACTCTTATCACCAGGGCCCAGAGAGGTGGCTGCAAATCGCAGCCTTTTTATTTTCAAGGCAGTTCTGCTGAACATTCAGGCTTCAAAGATTCACACTTCCAAAACTCTATAAGAGTTTGTGAACGCTCAATTTGCCAAAACTGTTTACAGTGTAATTGGGCACCGTACCTGTGTCCATGAGATAGCGAAGGCGCTTCTCCACCAGCGCGGCACGGGTGTCAATTTGCTTTTGCTCATTCTCTAGTGCTGCCAATTCTCCTACAACATACTGACTGGTGTCTTTGAACCCTTTCTGTTAACGAGAACAAACAGGAAGGAAAAAAAAATCACTTGTAAGTTGCATTTTTTCCTTTCTACAAACACTTAGTAAAGCACTTACCTAGAGAACCAAATACGCCTTTAGTATCACCCTTAGTACCAAAAATCGACGCCCTGTGATTCAAAACATTTTCATATGTATTATATACAGCAAAACTTTTGTAAACAGAGAAAACCTCAGCTGTTTAGTATTATAATTTAACACCCAGATTTAAAAAGTAAATACTGAGTAAGAAAAATTTCTCCTCCCAGGTACTCTTTCTGCCCCCTTCTGATGCCTATGTCAGAAGCTTTCTCTATCTCCTTTATACTTTAATAAAACGTTATTATGCAAAAAAAAAAAAAAAAAAAAAAAAAAAAAAAAAAAAAGAAAAATTTCTCCTAGAGTTGAGTCAGTTATTAAGTGTGGACAAAGGTAATTTTTCCCTTAGTGGCTGTCAAAACAAACAGTTATGACATCCTTAATTCAAAAGTATAATATACAAAAATGGAGTTTAGCTAAGGAATTGATTCTTAAAGAATTTATCTGGAAGAATATCAGATTTGTTCTTACAGAAATATAAAATTAAAAAGATACATTTCTTCTTTTCATAGTGACTATACTTTAAAAAATTTTTTTTAAATGATGAAAGAGAAGTTTCTAATATCTCCAGTTTCCCCTCCAGCTGGCTTCTGTACTTTAACATGTCATTGTGTTGATGTATTACTAATTATTGTAGCTGCGAATTTTAACTTGACAGGTGGTTTCAAACCTTGCTACACTGGATCTAATGCTACCAGTACACTGATTTGGTTAATCTTCCATGGAACCAAATTTGGATTTTAATCTGAAATTTCCCTTTTTATAACCATGCATGTTAAAAAAAACTTATCCTTAGAAGTTCTATTTTAAGTAGCAGTTCTATTATAAAGTACCAGTAAACCTTAATTTTTATTTTCATATTACAAATTTAAATCATTAGGGGCAGGGTTATTTGTGGTATAGTACCAAACTGATTCATTACAGCTCCCTTCGGAATGTGTATCTTGTGACATTTCTAGGGGTAAGTTTCCTAAGTAGTTGACAAACACTAAAGAACTGCGTAAGTGATTACTCTTACCACTGCCACTACTAAGAAATAAATGTGAGCAACCTTCCTCTGTCAAATCCCTTCCCTACCTAGGAGCATATTAATCTCTAAGAAGCCATGAGGAATTATCTTTCGCTACTCCTTAAACAAGAAACTAAATCAAGAATTATGTTATTATGAGGATATTTTGAAAGTCTCATAATCAACAAACCTGTCTAACCACATGAACAACTTATTTATCTTTGGAACTAGTAAATATGAACTCAATTTAAACCAGCTTATTGTTAGACTGATTATGGTAGTTGACAAACTGAAAACTGAAATATTTTTTAAAAATCATGAAACTGATAAATCATGTCTCAGGATAGACTGATCAAATAAGTCACTGTATTTTTTAAAGATTCATACAAAGTGAATATTCTCTCACCTCAATATGAAATAAAGCAAAAATTATAAGAACAGAATAAATGCTAATGGTAACTTTAAAATTCAGTGGCTCTATCTGCCAGAGACCAGAGCATTTTCAAAACGGACTTTTCTTTTCTCAATCCCATCCAGGGGGAAAAAACAAGCACAGTAAGAGTAATAAAAATATAAGAAAACAGAAGTGATAAGTAATACATAAACTTCACTGCTTCTACTCACCAGTTCAGTTAAAAATACTCATTAAGTTTATAGCCAGATTTAAATAGTGGGAGTATACAGTATACTCAAATATTCTGTAACTTATAAATTATATTAAATATTTCATCAGGATATACGAGGTACCTCTTCTATGTATTAAGACATTCTTTTAGTGAAATAACTTTAGGATGAGAACCTAAAAATGAGAAGTTTCTAGAGCCTTAAAATATAGTTTGTAACTCTCAGTACATTTGCAAGGGTTTTAAAATCCAACAAAAACAATTTTAACAGTAAAAACAATGAAAATATTTACACAAACTGGAGATAATAATAATTTTAAAAAGTAGCACCATGAAAGAGAGCAATGCTTCCAGACAAAAATTCAAGTTAAAACTTGTTCTTCCTGCTTCTGTCCCGCAGCTGTCCATCAAAAGCAGCTTTCTCCCTGCGGTCTATCAAATATTTCCCTCACAAATCAATTTTACACATGATCAGCCCATACCCCTACTGAGCTGAACCTCCCCGTTAATTAAGTGAAGAAATTACCATATATATTATATTAATGCAAACATCATTCAGCTAGTAATTCACGGCTGATCTGGATAATGGAAAGGTTGAACACCCATTAACCCAAGCCAACAAAATGGGTTGGCTGAGAAATTCTAGCAGGTCTCATGTGACTCTTCCCTCTAACTGCAGCTCTGCGGTATCTGCTATTGTAATAATTAAAATCCTCCTGGTAGATCAATACTGGAATCTCTTTATGGGAAGTGCCCTGATGGAAATGTCTCAAGGAAGCTGGGGCTGTGGAACTCTGAAAAATTCATTTTTTTTTATCTGACAATTATCACCACACTGCAGACTAATTCAACAGTGCACCCCTCTCACTCTGCTTTGAATGCACTGGAGATTGACATCTTAAAAAACCTAACATCTCATTTTAACAAATAAAGGCACTATTTCCACATACAGTTTGGAATTATCAGCAATCATGAAACCACACAAAAAATTAATATACATTAAGCACTTCATCTTCTGATGGCTTCCTCTGAGTTTCAGTTATCGCTGCCTTCTCCTCATTTCCTTTCTTTGTATCTTCCTGTATTGATCTCTGCCTTTTCATCTCTTAAAAAAAAGGGAAAGACATGTAAAATTATTATAAAGCTTGATAGTTGTGTATTAAAATGTGGATTTACATTATCAGCATATATACACACACACACACACACACACACAGCTAAATACTGTTAAATTGTAAGATGGGAAAACATCTAAAAAAGTGTTCTTACCTGGTCTGTTCTCAACATATTGACTGAAAGACTGAAGTTGAGTCTTTCTGACTGTAGCATCCTTGCTGAACACAACAGGATTTCTAAACCGTTCTGTTGCTTTTTGTAATCGCTCAGTCCTGAGATCCTCTGTGCCATTCTAAAGGTAAAACAAATGTGCTGAGAGTCTGATCTTATAAATGTGAGATTACACATTAATAAACAACTTTTACTGATTTAAGATAATGTCAATTTAGAAATATATTGAAAGGAAAAAGGATTGTAAAGAGTTCTAAACAGCTCAACTGCAAGTCTGTTGCCTGTAACCAAAACCTTTGGGAGACAGGGTTTAAACAGAGAATCACTCTTGATAACTTTGATTCGTTAGATACTGTAAACCTCCCTGTCTTCTCCTGATGATATGTATCATTTAGATGCCACATTACCTCTGTCTACCCGCACCCACCCCACAGCCTCACTATTCTGCCCCATTGGTTTGTACAGTCCCACAGACTTGTATGACAAGAAGAACTAGTTTCTAATTTTATGCCCATTGAGATAAACCACTAATGCTGGATGAAGGCTAAAAGGTAGGATTATAATACTACCCCACTGAACTGCATTTCATCAGCTATAACTTTCCAAAGCCAGATTTGTAAGTAAGCCCTTTACAGCTAAGGAAACTACAATTATCTTTTCCAGAGCTTCCTATGTTAATACTGGTAACAAATTCAAATGGTTCTATCAACAAGAAATATCCCAGAAGACTGAACCACTGCAGTGTGTGGAAGCTGCAGATACCGAGGTGCTGTGTACCAAACAAATATTTCATTTTATACCTAATCTTTTATTATTTTTATTAAGTGTTTTGAAAGTAAATAGGGAAAGGCTAAGATGCATGACTAATAGCTAAGCCTGCTGAATGCTGAAACTGGTTATCAAAAGCTACCAAGACTTTGCCCTTCCTCTGCATTGAGACAATCAGTAATGAGGGAGTCCTCCAATGGCCTATTCTCTAGCCTCAAGGAGGCCTGGGATACAGAATCCTCAAGGGAAGGTAACAGTTTATCCTTTTCCACAAACACAAAATGCCTCATTTATAAACGTGTAAACTGCATTTTATTAAAAAAAATAAAACCCCAAATCAATGCTGAAAGCTTCAAGGGAACAGATGGACTATATGTTCTTTATAAGCATCATTTTAAAAAATCTTAACTAAAAAGATCCATACAAAGACAAGCTGTTTAAAGCACACCTTTTGTTGGAATAAGTTTGAAAATAACTACATTGAAGGGCTTTTTGGAAAGCAAAATCATCTGCATCTATTTAGATAATTAAACCTTAAGAATGAAAATATCTATTTCATTTTTTTAAGTTATATATTTACATTAGTATCATGCTTATAATACGCTATCTATGTAGCTAGGATAGAAACAATTATGGCTTTTATTTGTGTAAGAAAAGTGTGTGTTCTACTGTTGCATCATAATAACTGCCCAATAGTGTAAAACTCAAGTCTTTACCAAAATAAACAAACACAGCTAAATTTTTTGAGGCCTGGCAACATGCTAAAATATCAGTGTGATTAGCTAGCAAATCCCATCTTAAGAAACCTTTTTATGACTAGGGACTTCTGCCACTTTACAAATGTATTCCTCTAAACCCACTAATTCAGTTAGCCTTTTCAATCCATTGTATTATTCTTAGGCCCGCTTCATTCTGCATTAAATCCAGTGCAGAAAGCTAAATTGAACGCAAAAAATCAGACCTGATCCAGGCTTCCTTTTGTTCAAAGATAGAGACCAAAAGTCCTCTGGTGCTGCCACACACTTTCATCACCAATTTATAGAAACCGACAGTATAAGGGAAAAGCAATGAAAGTCATTGTTTTGGGACTTCAAAGCATCTCTGTGTCAGGGAAAGGAAATCCTTTCAGTCAGCAGGGCAGTCCCCACTGTCCGCAGGTGGGTGAAAAGTTATACAAGACTAGAAGTGCCCTAAAGCTAGAGAAATATTAATGATACACTGCAAGGAAAAGGGGGGACAGCTTGAGAGGGGATAATATAAATACTACAAATCATCATCATTATCATCATCCTACAATGTGTCATTCTGGCTAAAATCTTACACAAGGTAAGATTTATACTGGCACAAAGCACATGCAAGTATCTTCAAAATTTATATTCAATCACATATCATCTTCAGATATTAATTCATCTTAACAGGTCAGAGGCTGCAGATGACAGAATATGCTAGAATTCTCTTAACAATATTCTCATTAGCAAAATACAGATGCATATAGAAGTCAAGAATAGCTTTTACTTTTACTTACATATCAACTTAAAGTAGTAGTTTCTCTGAAAAACAGTATATGCATACTGATTATCATACTGACATTCAATTTATCAGCTATTTCATAAAAATTCTTATATCTTAATATGAAGAATTTGGTAAGAAACTGACTTTAGAATTATAAAGTACCAGTGGGAATTCGAATACACAGATACCAAGTCAAATATTTTAAGTAAGATTTACCTTAATGTCTTGCTCTGAACTTTCATTAACAGCTTTCTGAGCAGTGCTGGAAAGTGAATTTGCCACCTGTGGCTGAGTGTCCAGGAGTTTCTTCAGCTTCAAGTCTGCCAACTTAGTGTCTTGTTCTGTTAAATATGTAAATATTATGAATAACTGTGTGAACTACATTTAGATGTGTAGCTATCAATTTAACGGACATCATAAAAATATTACTATATTTTAAAAAACAGAAAGAAGGACATTAGAGTTGTGAAATAACATATAAGACCAAACATATGCAGACCTTTGCATCTATATATCTACTATAAACAATATTACATACTATGTAACTATAATTATTATACAGTAACTATAGTATAACTAAGTAGTCTTTAGGGATATTGACTATATCCCTTTTTCAAAAATTAATATATAACATTGTGTAAGTTTAAGGTGTACAATGTATTGATTTGATACATTCATATATTGCAATATGATTACCATCACAGCATTAGTCAACAATTCTATCATGTCTCAAAATTATCATTTTTTTTTTTTGTGGTGGGAATAAATAAAATCTAGTCTCTTAGCATATATATGTGCTTTTCCCCAAAATCAGTCCCCATAAAGAATATAGTCAACATGCCTAAAGACCATTTAGTTATTCTATGGTTAATAGCAGCTATGCTTACCTTAAAACCTCAGGCCATATTTAATGCATATATTTATATTAGCAACTTTATAGGTTGTTTACAATAAAAGAAGGTATTACAAAGTGGGTATTTAAAAGAGGTAATGCATTTGATTCTAAATTATATTATTTTGTAATTTTAATTCTTCTAGTATATTAAATTTAGACATAAAATGCCATATTATGCTCTTAACATGATCTTAGACAGTCATGTATATACTGTTAGAATCCAATGTTTATGTGTGTACAGATATACCCAGCATTGAAATAGGGTATATGTTCACAAATAACTTCTAATTAGAGGGCAGAAATAAAGATTATTGTATTTTGCAATGTATAAAATATGGATAGAAATTTAAAATAAAAAATGGCTATAACTTTAAAAATAATTTCAAATTATTTTTAGCAAGTAAATTAGTCTTTAATAAAATAGTTCAGAAGCAAATGGAAACAATTCCATTTAAAAAATTCACTCAAAGCAACTCTTTAATAAAATGATTATAAAAGACATGCTGACCATTTGGTGAATGATATTTTTCATAAAGATTAATAAGTTTTCTAATTATAAGATTCTTAATAAATGCTATTATCATTACTTTCATGCAAATTGGTCAGTTTATATTGCCAGGCTTCTTTTTAAAACAATATCTGATGAACTATGGTCAAATCAAGATAAAGATTAAACAATTTATTATTAAAACATTATGACTTTTATATAGATATAAAAAAAGAATTTTGGGAAAAATAAAGCAAGGATAAAAATCATAATGTATGCTACGTGTTTTCAGATTCCAGTTTGCATTCCTATTTCTTTTTTTTCATTCCTATTTCTTATTGCCATGAAATAAACCATAGTCTGAATTGGAAATCTGTCCTATGTACATGCCAGCACTTGGCATGCTTGAGAACTGTAAACAATGTATTAGTTAACTCCAAAAACAGGAAGACTGAGATGTGTTTTCTTTTTTGGTATACAAAAAAGTAGGAAGAGTGTTTTTAAAAAGAAAAGAGTCAAGCCTGTTAAGCCTTAATATTAGTCAGCCTTTAAATACATTAAAATATCTCACAAAGTTGCTGTAACTAAAGCTAAAAAATTCTCCTTACCTTATCCAAAAAAGGGTTAATTTCTCCTGTCTTCATAATCTACTATTAAATCAGGAAATATGTACCACTGATTGTCACTGATTTTATACTTCCATGAATCGAATGTTAAGGCTTTAATTCTGAACTTATGGGTGCCCTCAGTGGTAAAGAGATGATACCAATTTCTGAAAGACTTTGACAGTGGCTGTGGTGAGAGGGTGAGTAGGTATTTTAAATTGAAAGAAGTAAAAGGCAGTCCTAATTTTGGGTTAAATTTTTTTAAAATTTCCTTAAATATCAGCATTCTTCTGGACTTAAATAATTATAAATATATTGCCCTGTATCTAGTAAAGTATTATTTAATACTAAGCCATGAAGGAACTACTGACAAGAGACACAGATTTTTTGGGCGGGGAGCTGCTGTCCATAGTTAGGAAGACTCTGGTTGACTGTTTTTTTGCAGAAATAACAGCATGATTTCAAACAGGGAAGAAACAAAGCAGGTTAGCATTGTAGGGACATGCCATGGCTGGGAAGAAAAGAGTGTCTCCCTCCCTGTAGCTTTTCACAGAAGAAGATAAACATTAGGGATTTCACTTTCTTACCTGTAATTGCCAAAGACATTTTACTGCTATAAGAATTCAATTTAATAAGCATTTATGGAACCCCTTATGTTTACAAAGCTACCTGCTGCTAACTTACAAAGGTAATGCATATGGAACACTCATCTATTAAACCACAAGCAATTATCTTTATATTTTATACAACAACTCAGAAGTTTAACTGCAAATGTGATTACTGGTATGATATCTCTTTATATTTTATACAAGAACTCAGAAGTTCAATCGCAAATGTGATTACTGGTATGATATCTATTGATATACAATAAGAGATTAATTTAATTGTAATCTATATAAGCAGTTTTCAAAGAGTTTTACTGTAATCATTAAGCACACATAAAATAATTTATTAGTAGTAATATTTAAATACTTAAAGTAAGCACAAAATTTACAAAATAATATTCCTACTAAGACTACCAAATTCAAACCAAATCAGGAAATCTGATCCATGGTTTAGATTACTATTTGAAGCATTCCAATGCTTCATCTAGATCTTAGAACATCACAACAAAATATTTAGGCTGAGAAGGGAACCAATCACAGAATGTCTACAAATTGTCCCATAAAATACCAAAGTGAATCTTAGTAATAAGAGAAAAACAAAAATTTGCCATTTCAATATTATTGCTAATTTTAACATTAAGCCTAAAACAAAATAATAATATAAAATTGATGGAAGGTGGAGTTAGCTAAATGATTTGTGAGGGCATAAGATGTAATAAAACTACGAAAAGAATTTACTATCATTATTGGTGAGATAATAATAAAAATGTAACAGAAGAGTTTGCCATGCAGCAGGACACAAAGTATTTATAATTTGAAATTACCGGGAGTATCAAGGTCACTTTCTAAGTTAGTAAGTTCATCTCCACCTCCTACAACAAAGCCTTCAGGAATCTCCTCGTTAGTATTTATCTCAACATTATCATTTTCATCTGTAGGAACATGTAGCAATAATGTTAGTAGATTATTAGTATATTATTTCTATTTTATATAGGAAAGAAAAAACAGTATTTTAATGACAGTTCAAATTCAGGTCTGACACAGACAAGCAAGTTAAGAAATCAGTTTTAAGTCAACTTTTCATTATTGGATTAACATTTATATTTACATTTCCATGTCAAAGATGAATTGTCACATCAAAGCAGATGCAAAGATTTTGACAATTTGCCACATGCTGTCTCTGAATTATTGAGCTCATTGAATCCCTATATTTTAAAATGTAATCTCCTGCTAATTTCTAATGACAGTAAATAAAAATAAAGTTGGTTCAATAAAAAAGTCATCAAATAAAAAAGTCACCAAATAATATTTCTAAATTTCACATTTTATCATTTACTAGAAATATATAAAGAAACAAATCATTCTTTATAAACTTGTAGCTATTTTTAAATTATCTGCATGAAGACTTAAATGCTTTTGTACTATTGATGAAATATGAGCAAAAGTATTATAGACAAATTAAGAACAAACATTGAGATGAGAATAGACAGTACCTTTATGCAAAAGAAAGTTCAGAAACAATTAAGACAGTATATCGTGGAAGACATAAAGCTGGGAAAACACTGTTATTATTCAAAATTAAGTACATGGGAATGAGGTAGATTATACTATTTTTTTATACATTTAGCAAAATGTATTATAGGTCATAATTAATTATATTACATATTTTTCCTTTTTAAATCCTAATCATAAGTTGGTTAAGTAATTTTCAATATTATCTATTTAAAAAGGCATAGCAGTAGATCTGTATATTAGAAGCTAAGCTTTAAATTCTGCTACTGATAGGCAATGCACCTTTTGGAGAAATATCTGTCTAGCCCTGGGAGTTGAAGAATATCCCTACTATTCTACAGTTTATTTTTCATAGGGCAACTTTTATTAATAATGAGATATTCCAAAGGTTATTGCAATTGAGAAATTCTAAATTCTATAACTTTGGCTTAAACCTTCAATATTTGTCCTTTTCCCTGTACAGTGTGTGTTTGATTTTGGGCTTCCCAAGTAAATATTTACTGTGAGCATTAATATTAATAGTAATAGTTTACATTTATTGAAGACTTCCTAATGGAAGCCATTTAGAAGAATATAACAGAGAGAAAAAGAATGAGAAATGCCCCCAAGGGAAAATATTGCTAAATGCTTTCAAATCATTAAGGTATTATACTTGGCTATATTATTTAAGTACAATTAGTTGAGAGAGCTTTTCTAATTGACTGTGCTTAGTACAACTATTTGACTAATTTCATAAAAGTCAGCACCATCATCTTCATTGTTCTCAAAAATTATTCTCTAAATAATTCTGTAGTAAAGGGAAATGAATGAACAAATATTTCCTGAGTACCAAGAAAGTGTTCAGAACACTTCCTCCTGTCAGAGAGTTTACTATCAATAGATTTTAAAGTATGGTATTTTGTTCCTGCAACCAGCCTCTATTGATTTCTACTGTCCATAATTAATCTAGAGTGAAAGCACAAAATTCAACACTCATTCATTTACTTATTCAAGAAACTTCTATTGTATACTGAAACTGCAATTTACAAAACACTGCTAGATGTTGAAGAGATATCAAGTTTTATAAGATATCAAGTTTTAAGACATTTATTCCACCTTAAAGTTATATATAAGTGAAGGTCACTCAGTCATGTCCAACTCTTTGCGACCCCATGGATCGTAGCCTGCCAGGCTCCTCTGTCCTTGGAATTATCCAGGCAAGAATACTGGACTAGGTAGCCATTCCCTTCTCCAGGGGATCTTCCCAACCGAGGGACTGAACACAGGTCTCCCGTATTGTGGGCAGATTCTTTACCATCTGAGCCACCAGAGAAGCCCAAGAATACTGGAGTGGGTAGTCTATCCCTTCTCCAGGGGATCTTCCCAACCCAGGGACCAAAAGTTATACATACAAATGACTGTAATACCATGTAGGACAGTTAAGTGTTATGAAGTAAAAATAAGATACAGAGCAAATTCAAAAGATTATTCTTTTGAAGAATAGAATAGAAAAGAAAAGATTATTCTTTTGCCAGTAGCACAAGGAACTATTTTTTGGAAGCCCTAACCTTTAAATTGAGTCTTCAGAAATGTACAGAATTTCAAAAAGTACAATTGAGGGAAGAGGTTTAGTGGCATGAGAGCAGGAAAGTGTAGATTATGTTCAAAAAATGGTGTAAAGTCCTATCTGGCTCAAGCATACTTAAAGTGAAATAATGGGAAGTAAGACTTAAAAGGTAAAAAGATTTTACTTGGTAGGAATAGAGGGACACTG
Source organism: Bos indicus (assembly GCF_029378745.1). Taxonomy (NCBI): domain Eukaryota; kingdom Metazoa; phylum Chordata; class Mammalia; order Artiodactyla; family Bovidae; genus Bos; species Bos indicus. The sequence continues at coordinate 61,265,791 of NC_091770.1, read as the reverse complement.
GTTTGCTGGTCAAACATGATGGGCAATGTGTTGTTTAAGTTGAGAACAGTCTATATAAGCAGTTTTCTACCACAGTGTTTTATGGTAATCAGTTGTGAAATATGTATAATTACTACAGAAGCACTGAAGCTTATGTTTTTATGAATTAAAGTATCTCCAATATTATTCCTAAAATATTACTCTTGCTTACATTCTGATATACCTTCATATATGAAAGAAAAAGTGGTTCAGGGATTGCACACAGGAATATATTAGCCATGTGACATCACCCTTCGTTTGAGATCGCTGAGTAAGACGATGGACTCTAGAACAGAAAGGGTGGAGGCAGGAAATCCATGTTGGAGACTGTTATAACCTTCAGGCAAGTAGTATGGAGAGCTTAATATATCATAAAATAATTGGGAGTGGGTATGACTTGAAAACCAACTGGTACTGGGTAGTTGGGAGGGATACTGATGAGAGGAAGAGTGAGACAGATGTCAACACTGACTCCCCAGACAGAGTGACTAGAACGATGGCATTGTTATAAAGAGAAGCTAAGTCTGGAACAGTGGTTGGATATGGGTACTTCAGGTCCTGGGGTTATGCAGTGGGATAGTCTTTACTCCTTTATACAGTGCCAGGATTATGTGTGATGTTAAACAGGTGCCATTCATTTTATTTCCTGGCTAAATGAAATCTCTACCCATATTACCCCTCACCAGTAATGCTGAATAGGCTAACTCAAAAGTTTATAAATGTATTGTTAACCTTAGATAAAAGGATTACTATTTGGGAAGGGGAAGAGTAAAACTTGATCTCCTCTAATGATCAGGTTTTCTTAAGAATAGATTTCCACTTTCTTTCCATTCACTGACTTCAGTTTTACAATGAACACTTGAATTTTTTTCAACAGTTATTGTTACACGTTTCTTAATACCTATCGAAATACTCTATATGAATTTTAGCAGAACTAAAGTACGTGTGTCTGTGTGTGTGCTTAAATTATTACATATTAAATATATGATATATATAAGATTATATATATCTTTAAGGCTACCCATTTAAAACCCACTAGGTAAGCGTGGCCGGAGAAGGCAGTGGCAACCCACTCTAGTACTCTTGCCTGGAAAATCCCATGGACGGAGGAGCCTGGTAGGCTGCAATCCGGGGTCGCTAAGAGTCAGACACGACTGAGCGACTTCACTTTCACTTTTCACTTTCCTGCACTGGAGAAGGAAATGGCAACCCACTCCAGTATTCTTGCCTGGAGAATCCCAGGGATGGGGGAGCCTGGTGGGCTGCCGTCTATGGGGTCGCACAGAGTCGGACACGACCGAAGCGACTTAGCAGGAGCAGCAGCAGCAGCAGCAGCAGCAGGTAAGCGTGGCATAAAGTAAACTAGAGATACAATACACAACAGAAGGTGGTTTGCAAGTATGGCCTGTATGTGGGAAAAAGTAGAAAGAGATTGTACATACACTGGAATGAGACAATGCATTCCAACTGACACTGTATAGCACTATAAGCAAAATGGGGATCCCAATGGTATGATTAATAGCACAGAAATAAGGCCAGTCTTATAACACTTATCATTTATAAATAAATTGAATGAAAAGTCTGAACATAAGGCAACAGTAAAAAAAAAAAAAAAAAAAGAATATCTGCACTTAAAAAACAAAAGAAGTTGAAGCTACTGTTAAAAACATATTTACACAAAATGGTAGTTTAGAGAACACCTACATTTACATGAAACTATTTCTTTGAAGAAAAAAAAATTTTCAGAATAAGATATCTTATTTGCATCATGATTTAAAAATTCTCACTGAAGGCCCCCTGTAAAATTTATAACTTGTAGAGTTATCCTATAAAAATCAAACAAATGATAGAAAACAATACAAATATATTATTAATGAAAGCTGAAAATAAAAATTACTGAAGGCCTGTAAGATTTTATTTTGGTTGAACAAATTTAGACAAATCTATTTACCATAACTGAAATAAGGATAATGCAGGCACACAGTCTCATAGATAAATTTTTTTAATTTTCATTTATCCATTTGAAATCCAAAAACAAAGTATACTATTCCATCTAAATCAAAGAGGGGCAAAAATGTCTGCTTAATAGTTAAATGATCCCTTAAAAAAAAAAGTTAAATGATTCTGCTGCTGCTGCTAAGTCGCTTCAGTCGTGTCCAACTCTGTGCGACCCCATAGACTGCAGCCCACCAGACTTCCCCGTCCCTGGGATTCTCCAAGCAAGAATACTGGAGTGGGTTGCCATTTCCTTCTCCAATGCATGAAAGTGAAAAGTGGAAGTGAAGTCACTCAGTTGTGTCCGACTCTAGCGACCCCATGGACTGCAGCCTACCAGGCTCCTCCGTCCGTGGGATTTTCCAGGCAAAAGTACTGGAGTGGGGTGCCATTGCCTTCTCCATAAATGATTCTAACCTAATTCAAATCAAACCAATAAACTACAGAATAAAAATAAATAGATATGACATAAAATATCATATATATGATATGATAGGTATCATGGATATGACACAAAATATACAGAGATTTAAGTATACATAAATATATAAAATCTATATAATATATACCATGCAATTATAGATATAATATCATCTTCAAACTGGACAAACACCTTCCTTGCAAGTGCCCATGGACCACTAATAAAAATGCAACATTTGTTTAGGCAAAATAAAAACTTTTTAATTCTCAAAGTAGAAATTCAGGCCATATTCTCTGACCACAATACCACATAACTGAAAATGAAAATATCACTTTGGCCCCAAACAACTGTACTTTGCCAAGTAAGATCAATATAATAAATGAACTCATAAGTTTGTTACCTAAAATGAGGAGTTTAAAAGGCTGTTATAGGTCTACAACTAAAAAATGAAGCAAAAATTGAAAAAACACATGTAGAATACCACAATATCACCTGACTCTCTTCTAAGCCTTCAAATTATTTCAAGAGGCGAAAAAGTAAAAGCTAGGCTGTAGTGGAAACAGTGTCAGACTTTATTTTTTGGGCTCCAAAATCACTGCAGATGGTGATTGCAGCCATGAAATTAAAAGACGCTTACTCCTTGGAAGGAAAGTTATGACCAACCTAGATAGCATATTAAAAAGCAGAGACATTACTTTGCCAACAAAGGTCCGTCTAGTCAAGGCTATGGTTTTTCCAGTGGTCATGTATAGATGTGAGAGCTGGACTATGAAAAAAGCTGAGCATCGAAGAATTGATGCTTTTGAACTGTGGTGTTGGAGAAGACTCTTGAGAGTCCCTTGGACTGCAAGGAGATCCAAGCAGTCCATCCTAAAGGTGATCGGTCCTGGGTGTTCATTGGAAGGACAAATGCTGAAGCTGAAACTCCAATACTTTGGCTACCTCATGTGAAGAGTTGACTCACTGGAAAAGACCCTGATACTGGGAGGGATTGGAGGCAGAAGAAGGGGACAACAGAAGATGAGATGGCTGGATGGCATCACCAACTCTATGGACATGAGTTTGGGTAAACTCCAGGAGTTGGTGATGGACAGGGAGGCCTGGCGTGCTGCGATTCATGGGGTTGCAAAGAGTTGGACACAACTGAGCAACTGAACTGAACTGAGGCTGTAGCTCCTTGGACGGGTTCTGTTATTTCATAAGAATCAGGCTATTTCTGGTTGAAATAGGATGCAAGTGGGATGCTTGGATACCTGGCTTCAGAGACCTAAAATAACTTACAAATATTTTCTGTGAACACCTGAGGCTCATGACACCTCACCTCAAACTTAGCAAGTGTCCTTTCCTCACTGAGGCTGGCTGCTGAGAATGGAAAAAAGCAAGCATTTCAAATAGGTTCAGGCAATGAGTCTGAGTACCAAGTTCAACACATCCCCTAGGTTGTGCTTTCACCTTATTATTTCAGCTCTTGACTACTCCCTCTTCTTTGTCACTCTGGACCACTGCTTCCAAAAAATTTCCCTCTCTAGTCCATCATCTAGGCTGATCCCTCTCTCATTTTGCACCATTCCTTATTCAGATTTGGTAATTCCCATTAGACAGTGGAAGAGTGGACGCTAATTTGTTAATTGTGTTTCCTGACTTATCAACCCCAAAGGGTCATTTTCATTTAGGAATTAGACTCTTGTGAAATCAAGTGAATATCTAATTGGCTATGTAAATGCCAGCAAACTATAGCACGGGGGGCAAAATTCAGCCTACCACGCTTTCAGAGTAAATAACAGGCATGCCCATTAATTTACATATTGTTCAAATCTACAAGGGCAGAGCCAAGCAGTTAAGAGAGAGAACGTATGGCCTGCAAGCCTGTAAAAATTTACTCTGGCCCTTCCTAGGGCCCTTTCTGCCAAATCCTGGCCCAACACAACAGCTGGAACCACTAAATAGATAAATGTGTATGTATGAATGGTTGAATTCTAGGAAGGAATCTTACCCTTTCCCTTGAACTAAAGGTCTATTCCATTCTGGCCTTGAAAACTTCAGCTTAGGCTTTGATGCCCGAGCAGACCTAGTCATATCCATACTCCTTTATGAAGACAGGCCAAAATCCACCACTGAGGTCAAGAAATAGGCCTGCACCACTTGAAGGTCAACTTTAGGTCTGATTAACAGACTACCATCTGATATGTGGCCACTTCCAACATCCAAGGTATGGTATGGTCTATGAGAGAAATGGGCCTGATCACCTTGGTCATCTTAGGGAAGAGTCTTGACTTTTCAGCAGGTTCTCATAAGTCATCCGTTGAACTCTGTCCCATCTTCATTTAATCTGGCTTTTCCTTTTCTAGTCTGTACTTTTTTGTTAGTTTCAGAGATCCAATCCTCACTTATTCTTTATTCACTTTGTGGACTGTTGAATGATGCCAAAGTCAGGTCTTCACTTTCCCTAGTTACCAAGCTGGGAAGCTACCCATTTTGGGGGTTGTAACACTGATTAAGTCTCTCTATCTAGTCTAGTTCTGGCTTAGCCTCAACTGGGATTGGATTATAAAGATAAGACCAATTACATAGCTAACTCACACCATACCCTTAATCAGAAAATTTTAATCCTTAGTCTTCCTAGAGTTCACAACTCATTTAGCATTGTTATCAGCTGCCTGTTAGGAAAAAAAAAAATTAAGAGACAGTGGATGCCTCTCTATTTTACGTTTACTCTTCTATGGGTTTACAATGTCACATGGAGATAGTATCAATAATTTTAGGACAGTCTATCTGGAGGGTCAAGAATATGAGGCTTTTTTTTTTTTTAATCATTCTGAGATACAAGGAAGCAGAGACATCTAAGGTTTACTTAGAGTATCTGGAATTTCTATGATATCAAAGAAACATCTTGTTACTAATAATAAATGAAAGCAAATTATAATAGCATTATATAAATGTAGCTGTGAGCGGTTACTGAAGTACTGAAAGTGACTCAGTTGTGTCCGACTCTTGCGACCCCATGGACTGTATGTAACCTGCAAGGTTCCTCTGTCCATGGGATTCTCCAGGCAAGAATACTGGAGTGGGTTGCCATTCCCTTCTCCATATAGAAACTGTAATAAAAATTCTGAATGATAGGAGTTGAAAAGGTAAGATGAAAGACTTAACTAAGAAACAAACATTCTGAGAACACCAGATGGACAGAAACATAGCTATTTGGGAAAGCAGCTTTCAAATATATGGGGATGGGAGGTAACATGCTATAGGCATTTGTTGGAACACTCTACAACAGTAAGATTTTAATATAAGGGATCAATTAGAAATAACAGCAGTAAGTTTCCGTTTACTATGAAGAAACTTATTGACCTAGAAATAGTTTCCTTTGTTTCAGTTCTCTAAGGTTTTATTCCAGTCCTCACTTGCCTACTCTCCAGAATGATCTTAACATTTAAGATTAACTCAGAACAAGTACCTGGCATGTTCTGGAAGATAAATAGGTCACGTATCTTTGAAATAAAAAAGCCCTCTTGAGTATACTACTAAAATAAAAACGTAAAAAGTTTCAAGTTAAAAGTGCTGAAATTGGGCACTGATAGGTAAAATTAAAATTCCCTTTAATTATATGTATATGTAGTCCTTGTTTCAACATCAAGCTTAGAAAAATTTCTACAGATATTGAAAAAGACCCTCTTCAAATAAGAAGACTAAGAGAAATGCATATGGGACTTATTAAAAATTCTTACATGTCAGGATATAGTGCTGGAAACATTGTTAAAGCTACTTTCCAAAGATCTGGCTCAAAGTGAAAATCTCTCAAGCCAAAGCTCTAGACTAACAAGTCTTGTGATCCAGATGCTGAGGACTTGATCGCATTTTACTCATTCTAATACAATTAATGAGGCATCATGGGGAATCACAAACTAAGGACTGTCAGAGTTTTCTCCTAAATCATATTCTTGGTGTTTCTCGAGTACTAATCATACTTAATCATAATCAAAGTACTTCCTGAGTTGTTAAAAATTAAGTCAAAGAGTTGATTTTGAAAAATGGCAATAGTCATCTTCTGATTTACTATGAATAGGTTAGAAACTTTATGTATTTGATGCACAACATTTTGAAGTAAGAATAAAATGTCCCGAAAGGTCCATCACGGATTTCTGGGTTGTCTGTAGAATATGATACAAGATTCTTCAACTCACCTCCAGATGCCTTTGACCTTTCTTTCAACTTTTCTGCAGCCATTTCACCATAGCTGGGAAGTTCTGACATCTTCACTCCAGATCGAGCTTCTGCTATTAGCTGACGAGCTCTCTCTCTCAGCTGCCGACGTCGCTCTTCATCTTGCTGCTAAGATATATTGAACAGTTGCCAACTCAGTAATTGACAGAAATGCAATTTCATTTTCAATCTGATCATCATGATAGTAACTGGTTTACAGCATGGTGCTTGGCCCACATTATAAATAGGATGCTCTATATCAGTTGGATGTCACACCATTTTTAAAAGACATCCAAGAATCAGATTTTTAAAAACATTTACAAATTATTGTATTAAAATGTCTGTTAAAAATTCAAAGTAGCCTTTAAAGAATGTTTGGCAATATAATTACCAAAGTAAAGTAGCAGGATCAACTATTAATAAAATGACCGAGCTTTTAGGAAAAAAGTTGCAATATTGAAAACAGAATTTCAATTAATACTTTTTTTTCTTAAGATTAAAATTTAACTTGCATGTTTCTAGTAAAGGCATACAGCACTGGCTAAAGGAAATTTTTGATAGTAGAAAATGCTGCTACATCATGTTGATCAAATATAGAAAACGGTATTTTTAGGGGGCTATGGCAGGTATAGGATAGCACATTAGTTCCTCAGTTATTGCTGATAGTTTTAAAATCAGAATTAGGTACTGATGTACTACTATCCCCATTTCTACTCTCCCCCCAGACACACACTGAAAAGAAAAAGTAAAATCTAGCGTGGGTTTTGGTATTTGAAATAACTAAAAATGACAGAGTTAAATAAATTAGATTTTGCCTCCCTAAAAACAGGTTATTATGAATTGCAAATAATCAATGTGAAACTGCTTTGTAAACTGGAAAGTATATGATATAAGGCATTATCATTATGACAAAACAAAGCCTGAAATAATCTGGCCCCAACATATCTGTGGTTACCTTCTCTTAACCTCTTCCAATCTCTATAAAACCTCACATCTATTTATACAAATTGTTTGTATCATGCAGTTTCATGCATCCATGGATTTGAAATGAATATATCATTTCATCTTCCTGGAAAGTTCTCTCATCTATTTAACTCCTACTCATTCTTCAAGATTCATTTTAAATCCACTAAATTTCTCTGACTACTCTTCTGTCCTCCTTGCTGGTGGAAAGAAGTTCTCCTTCTTCTCTGTGGCTACAAAAGTGTGTGTGTGTGTGTGTGTGTGTGTGTGTGTGTGTGTGTGTGTAGTGCATGTGATTACTTTTTAAAACACTACATATCAAGTTAAAACTCTGCACAAATGCCTCCTTCTCGGCAGAACTGAGCCACTCAAAGGCAGGAGCTAGATTTGACTTATCTTTGTATCTTTGGTCCTTAGTACACACCCTGGTGCTTGGTACTTGCTATAGAAATTTCAGGCATGAAAATTTATAATTTATACTAGCAAAGCTTATAATACAGAGGGCAAGATAAAACAGCCACAATAAGGAGATGTGATTAAAATGCACAGAAGAGTTCAGAAGAAAGAAGTTTACTTTTGTTGTGTAACTTTTTTCCCCCCAAGGGGAATGATTAACCAGAAGTGTACAGTTAACAACAATGTATAAAATAGGCTGGCAGAGAGGGACTGGAAAGAGTACTTAGGAGGCTCTTATAAATAGGACAAGGAAACTATAATGAGATTCAGAACTGGGATAGTGGCAATGGGAATGGAAGGAGACAAGTGTAAGAAACATATCAGAGCTAGAACTGGTACCTGTACCAATTCTTGGTAACTGATTAGAGGTAGAGGGAAGAAAAAAAGCTGACTCAGAAGTTTTAAACTTGGGTAACTAGAAATGTGGCATTAAAAATAGAAAAACCAAGATGAATTATAAGAGGAAAAGGCTGGAAGTCTGGGGTAAGATAGACTAGATTTGAGAGGCTGGTTGGACACTTGAGTCAAGATGTAAGTAGTTGGGAAGTGAAAATGATGCTAGGGAGTGAAGTCAAACTATGACTACAGAGCTAACGGCCGAAGTGACAGGAATACACAAGATCACCTGAAGAAGTACTGTAGAGAAAAATAAAACCTACTAACTAAATCACGGAAAACATTTACATTTAGGTAAAAATAGGAAAAGGAGACAGAGAAGGAAGGGGATGAGAACTGTAACACTGATACATCCTGAGAATCAAAGACGAAGAGGCTTTCATGAAAAAGGGAATAATCGACTGCAGTAAATGTTAGAGGTTAATGAGTCTGAACGTTTAAAAAGGGCAATCAAACTTGGTAGGTAATAGCATTAGAGAGAGGGGTAGGCACTAGACTGATGCAGTTCAAGCCCAGGCAACTGTTCACAAATTTTGAGACGGCTAGAACTGAGAGCTGTCAAAATTAATGCGGGTATAGAATGCAGCACAAGCTTGAAGCTCCCAGTGGGCAAAGTGAAACAACTCAGTATCAAACAAACATGCAATGACTGCAATGAATTGAATAATCAATGAAATCACACAATGAATCAGTGAAAATTCATCAATTTATTATGACATTCAAAAAGTTCTTAGAAGGATATATAAACTCATCTGAGGATGCTTTTAATAGAACTCCCTGAGACTTCCTGTTTGTCCAGCAGTTGGGACTCTGTGGTCCCAAAGCAGGAGGCCCAGGTTTGATCCTTGGTTGGGGAAGTGGATCCCACATACCACAACTAAGAGTTCACATGCTGCAACTAAAGATCCCAAGTGCTGCAACGAAGACTGAACATCTAGTGTGCTGCAACTGAAATATGGCATAACCAAATAAATAAATAAATAAATTTTAAAAAGATAATTCCCCAAAATTAGTAATTGGAGAAAAAAATCAAGCACTTATCGTGTCTTTCCAGTGGGAACTGAAGTTTAGGGCAACTAATAAATAGCCCAGTTAATGATGACAGAAAACTCTACTTTATAAAATGATTCCAGCTATATTAACAATTTCTTAAAAAGTAAAATTAAAAAAAAAATGAAACTTTGCCACTCATAAAAGAATGATTGATTCTAGCAAGGCTTATGAACTATTATTAAAGCTCTTAAGAAAATGTTTGATGGGAAACTGGATATTTATATTACATACTTTCCAAAGATGGCCATGACAGTATTTCTCATCCTATAAACTTTTTGCAGTGTGACTTTGCTATTTCCTTATCAAGAGATGACATATTTAATTCCCTTCCCCTTGAGTATGGGCTAGTGTAAGTGACTTGTATATAATCAACAGAAAATAGAAGTGTTGAAGGTGACTTCCAAGGCTGGGTCAGAAAAGGCTATACCCTTTTGCCCAGTTCTCTTGAAATTCTTGCATTTTATATGTTCTGGGAACCCAACTGTCATATTGTGAGAATCCCAAGCCATATGCAGGTGCACTAGTTCACATTCCCAGCCAAGTTCAGTCTTTTTTTTTTTTTCACTCCCCCAACTCCCAAGTTCAGTCTTGAGTCTTCTGAGCTCACGTATCAGACATGTGAATAAAGGCTTCTTCAGAATATCAGCCTTTAGCCACTTTGGGTCACTTCCAACTGCTCAAGTCACCCCAACTGAGACTTCAGACAATGTGGAACAGAGACAAAGCACACACACTGTACCCTATCTGAAATCCTGACCCACAGAATTAGTGAGAATAAAAGTAATTTAGACCATTATGTTTGGGATTGTTTTACACATTAATAATTAGATCATGTGGTTAATTAAGTAATACCATATAGATTATTTCCTGGTTGTAAGAGGAAAATCGTATTTTAAATCGAGAGATCAGAACTAGATCAGGTATTAGAAACCACTACTCTAATGGTCAATCTTAGCATCTCTAATGTTGAGTCAACCATATGTAACATGTTTTTTGATGTGAAGCACATGAAGCAAGCACTATGTCTAAAATGAATCTACTAAGCCTTTAGATATAATCTCCAGTTTATCTTAAACACAGGAGATAGAGAAACATGGTAAATGACAGAGCAAGGAAGCAAACAAACAAACCTAGGAAGTAGGATATTCAGGCTAACTGACCTGGTCATTTTAATGAGAGAGAGTTATAAAAACAAACACACAACAAAAGCCAACTAACCAATCACCATCCCCACCAATAAGAGGGACCTGACCAGATGCAATGTATAGGCCTGGGTTAGACACCAGTTGGATAAACCAGCTATAAAGGACACTGCTGAATAAATTAAAGAAATCTGAATATAATCATAGTATTAAATGAGAGAAAATACAACAACTGCAAAAATAGTTTATATATTAATAACTTAATTTTGTCTTTTTGGCAAAATATATATGCAGACCTAGAAGGTTATTTACAAAGTTGTCATGGTGGAGCTATCAGGGTATGGAAATGTGATATTTACGTTTTCTTCAATTTCTCTTCGTTGTCTAACTTTCTATAATATAACCACACTACATTTGTAATAAAAGTTATTTTTTAAAAGTCTTGGGGGAAAGGAAGAAAGAAATGAGATGACAGGTTTCTGGGTTGGATGGTTGTGGTAGGGGCAAAAGACTAGAGAGCTAACCTTCAAGAGAAAGTAATTTTCTTAATATTTAGAGAGGCAGACTTATTTGTAGTTAGAGGAGTAGTATACACTGGGTAGAGTGAAACTGAAGATGCAATAATAATAATACACAAAAATCCTCAGTTTATTATTAGTATTTCTAAACTTAGAAAATAAAAAGGAAAGGCAGGCTTGATAATGGTTATTTTGGTGTCGGCTTAAAGCTCAACATTCAGAAAACTACATCATTTCATGGCAAATAGATGGGGAAACAGTGGAAACAGTGGCTGACTTTATTTTTCTGGGCTCCAAAATCACTGCAGATGGTGACTGCAGCCATGAAATTAAAAGAAGTTTACTCTTTGGAATGAAAGTTATGATCAACCTATGCTATGCTATGCTAAGTCGCTTTAGTCGTGTCCGACTCTGTGCGACCCCAGAGATGGCAGCCCACCAGGCTCCGCCATCCCTGGGATTCTCCAGGCAAGGACACTGGAGTGGATTGCCATTTCCTTCTCTAATGCATGAAAGAGAAAAGTGAAAGTGAAGTTGCTCAGTCATGTCCGACTCTTAGTGACCCCATGGACTGCAGCCTACCAGGCTCCTCCGTCCATGGGATTTTCCAGGCAAGAGTACTGGAGTGGGGTGCCATTGCCTTCTCCAGTGATCAATCTAGACAGCATATTAAAAAGCAGAGACATTACTTTGCCAACAAAGGTCCGTCTAGTCAAGGCTATGGTTTTTCCAGTGGTCATGAATGGATGTGAGAGTTGGACTATAAAGAAAGCTGAGTGCTGAAGAATTGATGCTTTTGAACTGTAGTGTTGGAGAAGACTCTTGAGAGTCCCTTGGACTGTGAGGAGATCCAACCAGTCCATCCTAAAGGAGATCAGTCCTGGGTGTTCATTAGAGGGCCTGATGTTGAAGACGAAACTCCAGCACTTTGGCCACCTGATGAAAAGAGCTGACTCACTGGAAAAGACCCTGATGCTGGGAAAGATTCAGGGCAGGAGGAAAAGGGGATGACAGAGGATGAGATGGTTGGATGGCATCACCGACTCGATGGACATGGGTTTGGGTGGACTCCGGGAGTTGGTGATGGACAGGGAGGCCTGGCGTGCTGCCGTTCATGGGGTCACCAAGAGTCGGACATGACTGAGCGACTGAACTGAACTGAACTGATTCATATTTCTTGAGCTTTTATGTGCTAAGTGCTTTATATGTATGATGATCTCATTTAATTTTTACAACCCAATTTGTACCAATGAGAATATTTAGTTTTAGAGTTCCAAGATCTCACAGCTAGAACTGATGTTAGAGCTCAGAGTCCAATCCTGGTCTGTTTGACTATAGGGCCCTGGTCTTAACCTCCGAACTATTTGATCCCCAAAAGTACCAAATTACATGACCAACTGAGGAAAATTGAGCTTTTTACTAAACTTTCATCTTTCAAATTTAAGAGAAGTTAAGAGCACTAATAAAAACCATTATTTGATATGCCTCAGGCAACTAGGTTTCAGTGAATTTCACCGCATGAGTAATAACTTCTTGCAGAGTTGGAATTTGGTGATTCAGACTAAGATGAAGTGGTCTTGGGTCATCTTAACTGCATAAAAATGAAATAAATGATTCTACCTTTCTGAATATGAAATGAGAACCTAGCTTTTTCTTATCACCTACCATTTTCTCCTCCTCCCCCAGTAATACTCCCATCTGCAAATGTTTCTGAGATCTTACCAAGAGTGCAATTTAAAGCAGACAATCATTAATAAAACCAACTCTAAATACTAATTAGGGACACTTTATCAATTTCCATGTAAATTGTTTGTTTGTGACTATTTACCTGTCATTGTTCTCCATACAATAGAAAAAAATGCAAATGAACAAATCAGAATGCAGCCCTAATGGGACTTTCTGTTTATAACCATTAGCCCAGAGGTGTGCTGTAATTCAATTCTCAAGTAGCAAGATTTAGTCTCATTAACACACTGCAAGGGCAGGTTACAACTCATAAAACCCTACAGTAAACAAAGTTTATGGACACAGCACAAAATCTTGAGCCTGATTGACAGAATTCTAGTTCCCTATCAGATTGCCTTGATTTACTTTTCTACTAATGTCCTAACACCACAGAGACAATTTTGCTTGGGCCTAGAGCTCTCCAGTGGGATGGCATATCGGTGCTGTTTGTTTTCTCACCCATTAAGTTCTCTTAAGACAAAGAGCCAACTGAGAAAATAGAAGTTAATTGTTAAGGTCACAAGGAAAACCTTGTAATTACAGCAATTGATTATGCAACCAATTTAACTGATAGTATTACTAATTTCCAGATTCCTTATATATAAAACTATTTCATCTTAATTTTTACATATAAACTTCATTAAAAGTCAGTTTTTACATTATTATTTAAAGAACAGATAGTACCAAATCTTTGTATCTTTTACTTAAAAGAAACATATTGTTTATGTCAAAGGAATAAAATGATCAGAGAGTAAGGATGATGATTATTTTGTTATTTTTGTATGTTTGTAGAATTGAGTATTTCTGACAATGATGGTTTGCCTAAAACTATTCAAATACAGAAATGTGTTATCTGTTTTCACCTTTCTGCATTCAAAGGAAGACAGTGACTCATAGCTGTAAATAAGTCATCTGTTTACCAAATCTGCTGAAAAAAATAAAGGAATCTTTTCAATGGGATGCAATGTAAGTACCTTAGAAGACTGCTGTCATTAAAAATTACATTTGAAAATTCAATACATAGGAAACTTATCTTTCATTTATCTGCCTAAATAAACTTAAATAAATTGAAGCAGTTTCCTATTTTTTTAAGAATGGGTCTGATGGCATTTACCTTTTTCTGTACAGTATTATTAAGAGAGTTAGACTGATTTATATAGGACATTTGAGCTTTTGTAAGATGGATGCACTCTTTAGAGGGAAGCTGTATTTTTGAGTAAATACTGGCTGTGTGTCTGTGCAGTGTGTTCACAGGTGTTGTCTCATTTACCATTCACCACTCTGAGGTAACCAATGTCACTCCGGTTTCACAGAAATGGAATTGCACTTAAATATACTGCCCAAGGTCATACATCTTGTAAATGGCACAGTAAGAATTAAAATCAGTGTCTGTCTGATTTCAAAGGGTTGGTCCTGTCTATTACATTATTGGTGTTCAGAAAATTTGTCTCAAGCCCTATTGCTGTTGTGATTAAAAAACAACAACAGTTTTTTACTTATTTTTGGGCTATACAAATAAGGTTAAATGCTCCTTTGTGCTACTGAAAACAGTAGCAGTAAAGAGAAATTAACTTATTTATATTCATTTAAAACTTACATTCTTGACCTTAAATTATAAGCCTTCAGAAAAGTACTGAATGTGGTACATTTAAGCTCCACTTTCCTCTTACCTAACATCTTCAGAATAAGGCTAAAGTCCTGTTATGGTACAAAAAGCTTGTATTTCAACACAACGGATTTAAATATTCAAATATAGAAGATGGATCATAACTAACCACTTTGGACATAAACTGAAAAAATATTTTCACAGCATGTCTTCAAGATACTATTTTCCTTATCGTTCTAAAATGGTCTACAATCTGCCATAGATAGACGCACTAGTAAAACTTGACAATTTAAGGACAAACTCTTCAAGAATAAGTAATGTAATTCCTTGTTTCCTTTCCATAAAAACGTACTGGTATGCAATTTTTATATTTCACAGTTCACCGACATCTAGGCAAGCTTTCTTCTACTGCTTCAATGGTGCTACTTTTAATTTTATCCTCCTTAGTCGTAGTAATTAAAGTGATCAGCAGTGGCATCCCAGCGGCTTTGACACAGCTACAACCCCCTAGCAGACTTTTGCTTTCAAGGGGAAGAGGAAGAAAAAGACCACAGTTTCATTTCACAGAGAACAAGAAAATCAAGCTTCTCCAATCCTCAACTTTATTCAATTGTTCTTTCAGCAGCCTTTGGATCTTAAGAATCAAATAAAAATGGCTGCCATGGGGGGTCCTTTTGATACTTGCCGCAAATGTCACTGACTGACATTACTTTAGCCAAAAAATGATGCCATGGATTTGTGAAGGTGAATTAAAACATGAGAAACTGTCAATGTAGCTGCTGAGATCATTACCCACCCAAGGGTGTCTTTTATAACATTAGATATTTTTATTCAGTCAGTTGAAAACTATAGATTGAGAAGGCTTTCTATTTAAGAAACATGTCTACACACATTATCATGAAATAGGCTTTTACAAAATTTACAAATATGTTATTTCAACATAGTTTGCATCTTTAGTCTTTGTAAATCTGTATTTATAACAGAACAAAGCAGAGTATTTCTACCAACAAACCCATATTCCATGTCCTTTAACTCCCTTAACAACACAATATCCTGTGCTTACTTGTGTTCTTCAGTGTTTTCATAGTTTTAATAAATGAACTTGGGCTAAATACATTTTAACTTATCTAATTTTTTTAAAGGGCTTTACTTAGTACTGCTAATATTTCATTGGATTCTCTTCTCAAAATGGTCCGTGAAATTCCTCAGTTTTATAGTAAAATAAGAGAAAGAACTTGACTGCCACCCTTTCATCATTAGACAGGAAGCAAAGCTCTGTTATTAGGCATTCAGAAAGGACAAAAAAAAATTTGTGCTTGTCCAGAGGCAAGGATTACCAAAGTGCACCTATTCACTTGCAACCAAAGATAAAAATAAAAAATAAAATTACAAGATCTTTAAAGGTTTGGGTAGACTAGGTATTTTCCTGCCAGCTTGATCAGTTCTTGACTGAATAAATAGGATTTAGAGTAAAACATTAAAACTGTTTAGCAGATCTTTTCAACCCATTTCAAACTTTTCTTATGCTGGTTTGTAATATAAGCAGACATGCTTATAAATGGCCACACCTGCTCATTTCTCTGGGGATGGCCTGATCTCTGTTTCTCTAACAAAGAAAGAAAGAAAGAAAAAAATCAGCCTTTCTTGTTGCAAAACAGAGTGGAAAGTCAAAATCTTTCTCAAGTTTGCCCCATCTGGTCAGATTAAATCTTTGATCAACCCTGGGGATTACATTTATTTTTGTAGTAACTACTAAATTTTGGATTTGTTTAAAATACATAGGCAAAAATATTAAACAGACTGTGAATTTTAAGTTTGAGATCTATTTATAATATATGAGCAGAAAGTATAAGAGAATTAGTTTAGAAAAAACAGAAATGCATTTTAAGAATTTATATTTCATTAGTATTCATTTCACAGAACGGAATATATCATACTTGAGTTTTAAAAAATAGAGCTCTTTGTTTCCAGATACAGAAATGGTCATTTTTAATTGCAACATTTGTTTTGCCCGAGTGTTGTAAAAATAAAGAATTCTAAACATAAGAGTGTATGATCAGGTTAATGTTGCTAAATGAGCCTTTCCTTTCAGTATCTGGAAGCAATCTGGGATACAAAGTTTTATATTCTAAGTCAGTAACCATTTTCTTTCATTCATTATATATGAGTTTCTAGTAGGTACTATATTTCTCTAAAAAGAATTATTTTTAGGATTATAAAAACAATTATTTTGTGTTTTTGAAGACTTCAAATTACATTAGGAGAACTAATGAAAATAATTT